>NC_134494.1:25303647-25328647 GCF_040206685.1 Ascaphus truei | reverse complement strand
GGGGGGGGGGGGAGTGACAGGACAGGAGGCAAAGGATCAAAAACCCACCTCCTACCCCCCCGGGCGGGCAGAGGGGGGGAAACACCGCGCAGAAGAGCCAGGAGCCGCGGGCAGAGACACACACCACGTGTGCTCTGCCGCAGGAAGCGGAAGCCCCGCCCCCAGGCACGCTGTTCCTGCACCCAGCCCCCAGGCCCTGCCCACCGCCCCCAGGCACGCTTTCCTTAAACCCCCCCACGGCGCCCTTCCATCCATTCCACATGCCGGTCCTTGGTGAAGGATGATGCCGGGGGGCGGGGCTTAATGCCGGGACGCTGGGGATTGGCCAACAAGGTAGGAAACTGCCGGGGAGGGGGGGGGGGGGGGAGGCGGCATTAAAAAAAAATTACTTACCAGCCGGGCTGCTGCAGTCTCCTCCTCCGCGCCGCCGCAGACTCGCGCACAGCGCACAGCGCACCGCAGCTAACTACTCGCGCACCGCCGGCAACAAAAAAAAAAAAAACGGGGACACATTGAGGAATATCCGGGACATTTCCGGTACACACAGAAAAGCGGTACAGCTCCCGAAAAACCGGGACTGTACCGGCAAAAGGGGGACGGGTGGTCACCCTAGCGATGCTCTACATCAGGGGTGTGCAAAATGGGGGGGGGACGTGCACGAGATTTTTCAGGGGGGGGGGGCGCGGTGGCTGCAGAGGCCCTGTGCTCTTCCCCACGGTATTTGAAGCACCAGTTCAAGCAATATCCTACATGTGTTTTTTTTTTTTTTTTTAAATCAGTTGTGTACTATGAGAAAATACTTGTAGCTTTGAAAAATATATATATATATATATATATATATGTTTGTAAGGACATGTAGCCCTTGTACCCCCACCCTAAGTGAGATTGGAGTCATCTGCTAATCTGGCGACTCCATTTAGGTGTTGGTGCTGTACCTGTGGCAATAGGCGGGCTGAGTGCTCCGCGGTGTTGTGGGGAGAACAGGACAGGTTTACAGGTTACCTTAGTCGTGGGTGCAGCGCTTCCAGTCAGCATGGATCCTTGGGATGGAAGGAGAATCCATACTGACACCTTGTTCTTGATTCTCAGACAGTGATCACATTGTTGATGGTACAACTGTGTTTATTGGCAGGTACATATCTCACAGCGTGGCATTTCTTTCATCTTTGGCTTGTTCATGCTAATGGTTCTACTCCTAGGCTTCCTAGTGAGACCCAGGGCAGTTGATCCTCACTCCACAGAGGGAGGGAGAGAGACAGAGAGAGAGAGAGAGAGAGAACCCAGAACTTTGGGAGAGTGCCAATATTTATATCCTTTGGGTGTGACTGTAACTCTACCTCATAACAAGCCAGATCTGGATACTGATAGGCCATCACATTCAGTATGTGGCCCAATCAGTACCCACCCCTCAGGCTGACACTCTCAGGCTGTTGCTAGGCCCGCCCTTGGATACATCTAATATAGCCAAGGCTGCAAAAGCACACAGGGCCTATTTGAAGGAATTAGCCCATCCACTGCCTGCACCTATCAGGACTTACACTGGTAGGGCCCAGGAAAAGAAGTAGCGGCCGGAGGCTAGGCTACAGACATTTTGACTGTTTCTAATGTAGGAAGCCTTTCCAAAGTGACTGCCCCCTTCCCCTTCTGACAGGCTCTGGCTCTTGAGCCCCGCCCTCTCTCTAGCAGTGCACCAATTGTATCTAGTAACTGCCCAGTCAATCATATTCTAGGACTACATTGCCCAGAATGCTGTGCAAGAACTGAATTAAAAACCCCGGAGCAAAGCGATCGATTACAGGAGAACGGATCGATCTGCAGCTTAGCTAATCACTTGTCAGTGTGCAGATTGTATTGATGCACATATTGACTGGGAAAAAACAGAATATATATATATATTTTTTAAAACGGCAGCTTGAACTGCAGCTTTAAATTAAATGCCGGGGGATCGCGTGAGGCCTCTGCAATGTCTCCAACCTTGTCCTTGGCGACACGTCGCCATGGCAAAGCAGCGGCAAATGATGACATGGGGTCACGTGACATCGCAACGTGACCCCCGCGGTGCTATTTGTCGCCGAAAACAAGGAAGGAAGGAGGGGGGGGGGCACGAGCCGGTGAAGAGAGCAGGCAGGGTTGTGCAGGGGGAAAGTTTGCACCCCCCCGCTCTACATATCATAGAATTGTCATCTTGTTGGGTTCTAGGCCTCATAAGTATCTCCTGACTTTCCACACTGCAAGATCAGTATGTCTGTGGAGATGACTGCTATATTAGCAAGTGGCCAAGTAGGTGTCCTTGGTTCTTTTTATAGTTTCTGGATAGGAATTCTCTTGGGTCCCAAGTCGGTCTGTTTTTTTTTTGCTTTCAATACCCAATGTCTTGAATCTTCAAAACACCATGTTGCAAAATGTTCTAATTCATAAACCAAGAGAAGTGACACGGGGTGGAAGTGAATGTGTGTCGTGAGGAACTGAACCCCCCCCCCCCCTGCAGACTCGGACGCACACCACTTTCGGTTTAGAGGTTACACTTTAACAGCTAGCGGGAAGAAGATCAGTGACCCCGATTTTGCAAGTTAACAGATTTCAGTTTTGTGACGGGAATTTAGTGTAATTTGAAAAATGTCAAAATGTAAACTTTTTAGTTTTTACAGTAATCAGTGGGTGACACAAGTGCTGATAACACCTTTTGTCCTTTAAAAAACAAAAACAAAAAAAACCAAAAGATTATTCCTTAATTAATTAGTTTAGCTGCATTTTGTGATATCCATTAAGGAGTCGGCATGATAATTCTTCATGGATTCAATTTTACTGTACAGGGCGGTCGAAACTTCACAGGTCTTCAAAGTGTAAACTTCACAGCCTACCACAAATAGATTTATCCAGGACAGATACATATGCTGTTAAAATAAAGCTGACCTTGTTTGTAACGGGGCGTCCAAAGTTGCCAGCAACCCCGAGACTACAACATGATGGCAGCCACCGACTTCATTACGTCCATCTGCAGCCTGATGTGCTCTGTGATGGCTGAATCTGATGGACATGACTTTATATTTCACAGGATCCCAAATTCTGTAAAATAAAAACAAATATCAGAACGCACACCTTATTTTGGAGAAAAATCTCATCACCGTACGAATCTGTAAGTAGAAAGAGCCGGATCCGCCCAAATCCGTTTCCCGGATTTTGACTGATGTTAGCCCCAAAATCCGTTTGGCGGTGTAAAATCCGCAACCGGATTTGGGGCGGTTTTTAATCCACACGGATTCATCAAAAACAGCCATTGGATGCAACCCGTGGACGGATTTGTAGAATACAATCTGCGGATTCAACAATCTGAAATCTTCCAACAGATTGCGGAATCCGCGGATTGGAGTCTACAAATCTGTCCACGGGTTGCGGAGTGTTAGTAATAATAATAAAAAACTACAAATCGCCATTTTTGAGATTTGATCCGCTGGAATCCGCGAATCAAAGGAACCGGACGATCCACCACGGATCCATATTCGTCCATCTCTGTCTGCAAGGTCTCCATCACCTCAAAAATAAATATGAATTAAAGGTCAGCCGCTGAATCCTACCTGAAGAGGTTTGTCCATAAGATGCCAGACTGGCACCCAAAACGTTACATGCTAAGATCCAGGTCCCCAGAATGGTGTACAGTATTTGGGAATAAAGGCATGCTAAAGCTTGGCACCCTAAGTGAGTTGATCACTGGTATCAGTAATAGGTGTTAAACAGCAATGTAACCCTCCCCATGTGTGTGCTACATTACCTTATTTTGACATCTGTTCATTGTATCTCCCGTTGTACCGAGCTGCGGGATTATGTTGGCACGTTACATAGATGATCTTAACCAATGCCTAGTAAATGTCTTGGATCCTTGCAGCTGACCCCCTTGTAATCTGCTGTTGTTTTATTATTTAGCGCTATGTGAGTACATACAGGCTTCTAAAGCCAGAGATGGGGTCGGACGTTTCATATCCAGCGCAGCCGAAGGTAAACCTGACCGAATGAGATGTCCCCGCTTACTGGCTCTTCTAACGTCGCGCCTGTGGTCCAAAAGGCATTTTACGGCTCATACATATATTATACACACACTAAACCCTTTCAGTCAGAAGGCACTGAAGGGGGAAGGAGCAATACAAAAATCTAAAATAAAATGATTCTTATCCATGCTTTCTTGGCGTTTGTATGTCGTGCTTAACACGCATGCGGCCATATGTTGCACATCCCTCTGGCTGCTTCTGCTACATCCCAAAAACGTCTCCTCAATGCTTCCTTGTAAATTACTATATGGGTATTATAAAATTTGTTTCATTTATTGTTTACGAATGAAAGGATAATTAGTTGAAAAAAGGTTGAGGAACAAACAATTTGGAGATGAGATTATAATAAAACCGATCCAAAGACAATAGAAACATACTTATTTTGTGGCCAATTGCCATGTGCTGTAAATTGTGACTTGTCTCAAGTGACCTCAGAAATCCAACATGGCTTCCACCAGCTATTCACCCTTAAAGTGACAGTGACCGACAACACATTACACAGCAAGCTCAATCATTTCACTTTATATTTCAGTTTGTGTTGCTCCTTACATTCTCATAACACGTCAGGCTACATTTTCAGAGCCTACAGCTGGACTTACCCCGTTTGCTGCCTCTGGGGCTGGGACCTCAACGTTCCTTACTGCATTGAAAGCCCTGATTGTTGCAAAACGGTTACGTTTGCTGGATCTTCTCCCAGTTAATTTCCTTTCCTTTCTGTTTGGCAAAGCGGACTGTTTAGGAGGTGGCGGGCTTTCACACTGTCTCTTAAAGCACACTGTACAATCTGTTTTTAATGTTTTGCTTCTTAATACACATTTCTGTATATGTGCCTTCCTTTGCTGGGGTTTATGCTTACTAGCTGCAACTTTTGTGTAAATGTGCTTAAACCGGCAATTCATCTTAAGTGGGGTTTATTATGGGAATAAAGTGCTTTTTTTTCTTTTTTCTCTAAGATAAAAATGTTTGGTTATCAACCAATAAGGAAGCAGATTATTAAGTAGTACCTACTCTGCAAGATGATTTCTAATTGGCTCTTCTACCCTGCAATTCAAAAATATATACATTCGTATTTTAACGGAGCCGTACCTCCCCCGCACCCTTTTTTTCTTTACATAGGTGAGACGCAGGGGGTCCCCAGAGCTGAACCATTTTAATAGCGGGGACGCCCTGGATCACTAGCTCAGGTGCTCCCTGGTTGTTTAAATCCTGTCATGTAGGCCAATAGGAAGCGTTGTGGTTTCCTGTTAACCAGCGTGTTGCAAGAGAGATTGAACCCGCCATTTTTCTTTTTTTTTTTTGCTTTGGAGACGGCAGTTTTGGCACTACATTGTTTACAGGTGTGTGTCTCGGCAATCAGGGGGTCCCCGGAGCGGAAATAAATGCGGTTAAGATCCAGAGACCCCCTACTTCAAACCTATGTCAAAAAAAAACCAATAGGAGGGATTACTTCTTTTAACTGCTGACACCATAACACATGGGTGACCAACTCCAGTCCTCAAGGGCCAGGTTTTCATTATATCCCAGCTTTAGCACAGGTGGCTCAGTCAGACTGAAGCAGGGATATCCTTAAAACCTGGCCTGGTGGTGGCCCTGTGTGGCTGGAGTTGCGATAACCCTTTATCTAGTAAAGTAAGGGTTAAATATATACGTATAACATTTTTTTCACCCCTGTTAAGCTGTACTGCTGCTTTTAAGTGCAACTAAGAAATACAAGTGGCTATTGTACTGTCTTTAAAAAAAAAAAAAAAAAAAATGCTTGTGTAAAAACAAAGAATTCGGGTAACAATTGAATTTTTTTTAATTTTTTTTTTTTTTATCTATGCACAAAAATAACCCTGCGATGTTTCTTTATCTCTATCTTGCTTGTTAACCGGCTTGTCCTTTTTTTGTTTTTTTTAATGTGCACGTTTTTCTGGGACTCGTGACTGCCAAACGTGGGTGAGAAATGCGTTTACGGCCTGTTTCTGTTTCCCGTTCAAGGAGAGAACTTTGAACAGACTCCCCTCAGACGCACTTTTAAATCCAAAGTGCTCGCCCGATACCCCGAGAATGTGGAGTGGAATCCCTTTGACCAGGATGCAGTGGGCATGGTATGTTGTGTCATTGCTTTTATATATTCCCTCCCCTCCCTCTCAAGTTGCGCTCTCGCTGCCTACATTCTTGGTTTTACTTACAATCCGTCCATTATTATTTGGTTGCACAACCCTTTTTAAAATGTATCCTCAACCAGCGGTGGAAGTGAGACGGTACCAAGGCGTGGACCGCAATCCCACCGTGTTTATGCACCAACTTAGTAACATTCCCTTTAGGAAAAACCAAAAACTTCCTTTTAAAAAGTATGGGAGTGTGACAGGGCACACGGTCCCCCTCCTGTTGTTTGCACATTTTATATTCGATGAACATTTCCACTTTAAAGGTTTTTAGCAGCAGTGTCCAAATCCAGTCCTAAAGGGCCACCAACAGGTCAGGTTTTAAGGCTATCCCTGCTTCAGAACAGTGTTGAAGACTGAGCCATAGTTTGTGCCACCAGTGCTGAAGCAGGGACTGTTTCAGCCACCTGTGCTGAAGCAGGGACATCCTGAAAACCTGACCCGGTGGTAACCCTGGGGGACTGGAGTTGGCCACTCCTCTTTAAATTTAAATATAGTACCAGTCTTTATTTAACTCTTATTTTTCTTTGACCACTCGTCCTCAACTTTATTAACCTCTACAGTGCTGGGCGAGCCAGAAAATATTGCAGGCCTTTCCAACATTTAAAGGGTTAGCCAATGTTTCGGTAAACAGGTACAATGAATAAAGAGTTGTTACTTCTCGGAGAGTCAAGCAACTTGTTCTTGTCTTTATTACTATTAATAGGCAATAACCAGCTTTTAAATTGGAGGGAGAGCAGCTATTATTTTTCTAAAATAGGTCACAGTGCTTTCTCCTCTACCAATTAAGTTTGGGTTATTGTTGGATTTCTCTTATGGGAATATGGGATTGTGGTGTTGGATTAGTGCAAAGCTCTAGTGACACATTTAGTTTTGGAATATCTGGGACCGCCGACATTCCAGCTTCACCGTCCTGTATTTGCTAATGTAGTGATCGTATGGTCCCAAACCTCCACCGACCTGGGGAACAGGGAGGAGATACTTCCTTTCCACTCTGGTCGCAGCCACGGATTTGGGTTGCGACCTGCCATACACATACGCAAAAAAGGGCCATGGAAGTGTCCACCCTTAAAACATTCCTTCAAGGTTATATGGGCACTCTAGAGGTTACACACAACACTTCAGCCCTTTCATACTAATGCATTTTCCTGTCCAAAAAGCATAAAAGGCGCGTGGAAAATTAAACAAATAAGATTCAATTTGGTAAATGCTTTTATTTTTGTACTTCCAATTTGTTGCCAAATGCATAGTTTGCTTAATTTCCCTTTTAAACGTTTCATTTTTGACAGCTATGTATGCCCAAAGGATTATCTTTCAAGACTCAGGCGGACCCCCGAGACCCTCAGTTCCATCCATTTATTATTACAAGAGAAGATGGATCCAGGACATTTGGGTTCTCCCTCACCTTCTTTGAGGAGGTTACCAGCAAGCAGATCTGTAGTGCCATGCAGACATTGTACCACATGCACAACGCAGAGTATGACATCATCCATACGTCTGCAACTAACGGCAAAGACAGCGATGAGTGCATAGAGGATTGTAACGACACTTCTGTATCCAAATTACAGCGGTTTAACTCGTACGACATTTCACGAGATACATTATATGTCTCCAAGTGCATCTGTATGATTGCCCCCATGTCCTTCATGAAGGCCTGTCGGAGAGTTCTTGAGCAGCTTCATCAGGCGGTGACGTCACCCCAGCCTCCACCGTTACCCTTGGAAAGCTACATCTACAACATTCTCTACGAGGTTCCTCTTCCACCAGCTGGGAGGTCCTTGAAGTTTTCCGGAGTGTATGGACCCATCATATGCCAGAGGCCAAGCACCAACGAGTTGCCATTGTTCGACTTTCCAGTTCATGAGGTTTTTGAGTTACTTGGTGTAGAAAATGTACTGCAGCTCTTCACCTGTGCACTGCTGGAATTTCAGATACTGCTCTACTCCCAGCGTAAGTAAATCGCAATCGTTTTTATTGTTTTTTCCTGTCTGTCTTTGAGTCACCTGTGTGGAAGCAGGGATATCCTTAAAACCAGACATGTTGGGGTGTCTTGAGGACTGGAGTTGAGCACCCCTGCTGTATAGCATGAATCTTTTTAAAAAAAATATTTTAGTGCAGCCTGCTTCACCATGCCTTTTTATGTAACATCTCTCCAAAAAGTGCCATACATATTTATTTTTATCTTGGCATTAGAGATTTAGCCGTCAACGAGACCGTTTGAAGAGACCATCGATGGAATGGAATGTCCTGTCTCTTGACATGTTAATGACATTCTCTTCTCTTTCAGATTACCAGCGATTAATGACGGTGGCAGAAACCATCACTGGCCTGATGTTTCCATTTCAGTGGCAGCATGTGTATGTCCCAATTCTCCCAGCCTCCTTACTCCATTTCTTAGATGCTCCGGTCCCGTATCTAATGGGCTTGCACTCCAACGGACTTGACGACAGGTCTAAGCTGGAGCTGCCACAAGAGGTAGGCATGCAGTGATGGGATGTCAAACTGATGCATACATTTCCATCTCGCTGGCTTTATGAATACTCTATTCAAGAATATCATTCAAATAAGATGCCGTCTAAATTTAGCATAAGTTAAACTTGATGGACGTGCCTTTTTTTTTTTCAACCTCATTTAATATGTAAGATGGTCATATACAACCATCATACAATACCAATGTTTCTAGGCATTTTATTTGCGTATAATAAGCGATGTAGCCATACAATGTAAGTTACTAAAATCAGCGGTGTGCTCTAATTTGTTTTTTTTCCCTCTGATTTTGTGGGAAGTTCCCAGCTGACTTAGACAATGTAGCTAAAGAAATGGTTTGAGTCCCACTGAGTTCAAAATGACTGGTGGAAAGTTTGTTTGAGGCTCCCTCCCCATTGTTAGTCAGAGTTCAAATGTATTTATACCAGAGTAACATTGTCAGTATAAAAATAGTTAACCTGCTTGCAGCTGGAGACACCCATAATGCATGGCTTCATTTATTTTAGGTCTCTGGAGCTGAACTGTTAATTTCAGCTCTGGGAACCCTTTGCTTCCAGAGATACTTGCCTACATATGGGATGCCGGTATCTCTGTGGAGTTTAAATGTCCCTGTCACGCTGGGCAATAGAAAGCCACACCGGATGACGTCACTGCTTCCTATTAGCCCACGTGACACGGGACATTTAAACACCGCCGTTTTGTAAGGCACACGGTTCCCTGGCTGCAGATACCGGCACCCCCTAGGGAAGTAAGTATCTCTGGAAGCAGTGGGTCCCCGGAGCGGAAATGAACACAGTTCAGTCCCAGTGACCCCCTGCTTCAATCCTGTAATAAAAAAAAAACAACAAAATACATTAAACCTGTATAGCTGCTTTAAAGTAGCAATTAATCCCACTCCGTTTACAAAATGTTTTTGTAAACAACTTGCCAATGTAAATGTCTTCCTTAAATGTATCCTCGTTTTTAAAGCAAATTGTAATTTTAGGTGCAGTTTCCAAATGAGGATGGAGTAAAAGTTCTCTGAGCATTTCACCAGATTGCTATTCTGCCAGCGCTATGTGGCACACACGGATCTCTCCTTATATAATCGTGGGATTGTTCTGCAGAGCTGAATGATTCCTTGTCTCTACTCTGCAGCATTCAAACAGAGCTGGCTTTTTCTGAGCAGTCATGAGTTGGCTTAACACGTTTTGGGTAATCTCGGCTCTGCAATGCAGTGAACAAGATAACTGGCCTACTTTCTATTTCTGCGACATAATCATTTCTATTTGGTAATCCCTTCTACGGGCTTGAATGTGCCCGTTTCAATTTTTCTATCCACCACTTGTAATGAAAGTATTAACTTTTAATATTACCTTTTTTAATGTGAAGAAATGTAATTTATTTTGCAGTATGTACAGAATTTCCAATGCGTTGACGGCATTCAGACATGTAACGGGTTGTCGAATGGTGATTAATATTGATTATTTTATACTGGGAGTCGGCTTTTAGTACTTAAAATCCTAGAAAAAGACAACAATTTCAGGAATAAAGGGAAGAAGAATCCCAGTTGTTTTTTTTGTAATGATGTGTAATGTGTCTGCTTATGCCTTTTGCTGCCAAAGGTGTCAAAATAGGTGTTCTCATTTGTCTTTCAGGCCAACCTCTGCTTCGTGGACATAGATAACCATTTTATCGAGTTACCAGAAGATCTGCCTCAATTTCCAAACAAGCTGGAATTTATTCAGGAGGTGTCAGAGATCCTATTGGCCTTCGGGATACCCCCAGAGGGCAACTTGCACTGCAGCGAGAGTGTCTCCAAGCTAAAAAATCTCAAGGCATCAGACCTTGTGTCTGATAACAAGAATGGAAACCTGGCTGGGTCACCATTAAATTCATATGAACTGCTGAAGGAAAACGAGACCATAGCACGACTTCAAGCGCTGGTCAAGAGGACTGGCGTGAGCTTAGAGAAGGTGAGTTTCCTTCCTCGAAAATCTACACCAATATATCTGTGTTAACAACTTACTACATCGTAGTCATGTGATTCTAATCCAATCCTGGTATTTAAAGTGTCCATTTCCAGTTGAGATGTTTGACTATTGGGATGCATTATGGTCTATTAGAAAGAAAGCAAGGACTGGACTGAAGGTGCATGATAACATGGACTTATGTTGGCAATACTATGGTATTTATGGTGATGGTGATAATTAGTCTTCAAAGTGCCCTTAAAAGAAGAGGGCGCAATGGCTGTTGTCAATGGATTTGAAACCAATGGGCACAAGCTCTTTGGAATGCAGTATTAGTCTTAAATGAGCCCCTCACCTTTCCAACAGTGTAAAGTTATATGTAGCTGCATCGCATGTGTGTTTATATTCATTTGTATTTTGGACACATCCCTGATTCTCTCTCTGGAAACATTTGGGGTTCATGTCTGTAAAATGCCTTTTTTCCGATGTCCATGCTTAACCTCTGAACAATCGATTTGCGATTCAAACTGTGGGTTTGAAGCACTCGCTGCCTGCAGCTTCACCAGTTTAAAAAAAAATAATAAATGACCTTTCATTTCATGCAGTTGGAAGTACGAGAGGAGTCGAGCAGCAAGAAGGACCTGAAGGCTCAGTGCGACGAAGAGGAGCTAAGAGTCCACCAGTTAAACATCCAGGTGCGGGAAGTCTTCGCAAACCGCTTCACCCAGATGTTTGCAGACTACGAAGTGTTTGTGATACAGCCCAGCCAAGACAAGGAGTCCTGGTTCACCAACAGGGAGCAGATGCAGAACTTTGACAAAGTAAGTGTCCTGACTTGATCTGCCGTTTGGATACATTATGTTTTTAATTCTGAGTTATTACAATTTCTCTAAGCAAGTCAGCCACTGGGTGTTGTACCTGGTAGGTTATGTATCTGGCACGCGACATAATACTGATATCATAATGCACATAGCCTGGTGGCAGATAAGGAGAGTCAGATAGCTGTAAAGTTTACACAGAAAGCCGACAAAGAAAGAGAGGAATTCAGTTTGCATGTGAGGAAACAGTAAGAATGCTGGAGATTGAGAGAGAGGCGGAAATAATTGGGAACATCATAAGATATTAAAGGAAAGTGATGGAAGTGAGAGATTAAAGGGGGGTGTGGGAAGAGAAGGGGGGAGGGATGAGGCTGGTTTCTTAAAATTCTTAAGCAGCACCTGGCAGAAAAGCATTACCTTCATAAGGTGTGTGTGTGTGTGTGTGTGTGTGTGTGTGTATGTATATGTATATATTTTAACAGCTTTACAATGTGGCCACTTTGGCAGCAAATACATTAAAACAATGGGAGGGAAATTCATCAACAATGTTTAAGTTCTGTGGGTGTCATTTCTGTTTAACTTTGCAGTTTTGTGGGAACTTATGATGGATATTAAACTAGCTGAATGTACCCGGCGTTGCTCTGGAATTCTAAGAAACCAATCACTCTCTCCTTCCCCTCATTTCTCTCCCTCCCATAACCTTCCTTTAATATCTTATGATGATCCCTAATCTCTCGCTCTGTCTCGCTCTGTCTCGCTCTGTCTCGCTCTGTCTCGCTCTGTCTCGCTCTGTCTCGCTCTGTCTCGCTCTGTCTCGCTCTGTCTCGCTCTGTCTCGCTCTGTCTCGCTCTGTCTCGCTCTGTCTCTCTCTGTCTCTCTCTGTCTCTCTCCTCCACTGCCAACTGACTCCCTCTCTTTCTTCGCTTGCTTTCTGTGTAAACTTTATAGCTATCTGACTATCTGCCACCAGGCTATGTATATTATGAGGGAGAGAAAATCTTCCCCCAACGGGACAGGTAGACAGCAGCACAGCAATGGAAGAAGAGAGGCTGGGTTGAGTTAAAATAGACTTTAATCAGACATCGTGCTGACAAGTCCTCTGATGCATTTCGGTCCGTGGGACCTTTATCAAACTCTTTGATAAAGGTCCCACGGACCGAAATGCATCAGAGGACTTGTCAGCACGATGTCTGATTAAAGTCTATTTTAACTCAACCCAGCCTCTCTTCTTCCATTGCTGTGCTGCTGTCTACCTGTCCCGTTGGGGGAAGATTTTCTCTATCTACTAACACCGCAGGCACGCCGGGTTGGTGCTACGCCTACACGCTGATTCCACGTCTCTCCTCGTCATCCTGCTGCGACGCCTGAGCCGCCGGTCACGTGACCGCCCCCTGCGACCAGCTTGGTGCAGGAGGGTTGGCGGCGGATGCATCCACGCTTCTTACGGATGCCAGGACCATCACTTCGGGGTACGCTGAAGGCACAGAGGAGCATCGTTATTCCATCCTTCATACCACACACTCATCAACCGTGAGTCTTTCTATCTCGGCATTTTGGAGCTCTTTCTGAGCCAGCCGCTGGGAGAGACATCAGGTCATATATTCAAGCTGTTTCTATACAGCAGTGTGGTAGGATTTCAATATGACTATCTCTTTAAGGCTTACAGCACCACCCGCAACTTTCTACTGAGCACCTATAGGGTTAAGAATTTTCTTCACCTGTGTATACCTATGTATATTATGACGTTGTGCCAATTTCCTGGCCTACCAGGTACAACACCCAGTGGCTGACTTGCTTCTCAGAGAAATTGTAATAACTCCTAGAATTAAAAAATAGCTTGCATCCGATCAGAGACAAAAACCTGCTCCTTGATCTCAAGAACCATCATGCAAAATGTGGTTACGGTATCTTAAGAAGTGTCCAAATGCAAATATACAGTAGATTCCAGTTTTTACATTAATAACAATGAATCTCTTTCTGTTTGTCTTTGTCTAGGCATCTTTTTTATCAGACCAGCCAGAACCTTATTTGCCCTTCCTATCCCGATTCCTGGAGACCCAGATGTTCGCTTCATTCATTGACCATAAAATTATGTGCCATGATGACGATGACAAAGACCCAATCTTACGGGTATTTGACTCAAGAGTGGACAAGATTAGGCTGTTAAACGTTAGGACGCCCACATTGCGCACATCCATGTACCAGAAGTGTACACTCATCGAAGAGGCAGGTAAGCTTGAAGGAATAACTTGGTGGTAAGGATACTGCCTTCGAAGCTGGAATCCCAGTGTGAGCTCTTTTTGTAACCTGAAAATTAGATTGTAAGCTCTTCAGGGCAGCGACTGCCAATATCTATGTGTAGAGCTGTGCATGTGGTCAGTGCTGTATGAGAAAAAGACACCCTAAAAGAAAGTATGGTGAAGTTGGATAGGATGGAAACATTTAAATAAATCGAGGGTATCAATGAGAGAGGAAATATTTATCAAAGGATATGCTGTAAAGCTGGACAGAAAGTTTACAGGCTAGGTCACTGAAAGCATAGTGCATGCATGGAACAGCATCCCAGCAAAGGTGGATATGAATGCAATAAAACACTTTAAAGCTGCTTTGGATAGACGCAAAAAGGGGAGCGGTGGTGAGAACACGTCCCATGTAGTCTGAGGCTTCGCAGTGGGAATAAGAATGTGCAGAATTGGTTGTTCCTCACCTGCAACCAGTTCTCATTTCTCATTGGTTCCCTACAGCGCCATATGTAGCTGGTTTGTAGCCCTGCTTACCACAGATGTGTGGGTTTTGCCAGCCTCCTTAAGTTGATTTCCCTTTTAATATAAAGCGCTCCATAAGGCTCCCCCTGTATACCAGCTTGGTTCCCAGTTACTGTAACAACATATGTGGGTGCTCTTGGCCACAACCCACATTTTAAGATGGTTCAACAGGGCTCGGGCAGTTTGTTTTGCCTCGTGCTACCCATCCGTTGCTTTGGGGATTGGCTGTAACTGAAATTGCTCACTTGTTGTTCATCTGTTGGCATTGGACTGTGTAGGCCAGAGGTGGCCAACTCCAGTCCTCAAGAGCCACCAACAGGTCAGGCTTTCACAATATCCCTGCTTCAGCACAGGTTGCTCGGTCATTGACTGAGCCACTGATAGAGCTACCTGTACTGAAGCAGGGATATCCTGAAAACCTGACCTGTTGGTGGCCCTTGAGGACTGCAGTTGGCCACCCCTGGTATAGGAAGATGTCTGCTACTCGTTCCTCCCCCCTCCCCCCCAAATAAACCGTTATACAACAACTGAGTGTGTCCCATGCTGTGTACCATCTCATACGATGCCAAGTTTGCCCCTTCTAATACCTATTTACTGTTGTGGAATATAGGATAAACTCACGCAAACCTAAACATGGCATACCAGGCACATTCTTTCTCTGTGTTGAGGCTACTAATACAATCTATATCTTGTTTTTTCTACATTACACAGTGAAATCAATAGAGATGCGACTCACAAAAATCGACCACACCGCAATCCACCCACATTTGTTGGACATGAAGATTGGACAGGGGAAGTATGAGCCAGGATTTTTCCCTAAACTTCAGTCTGACGTACTTTCGACTGGACCAGTTACCAACAAGTGAGAAAGCAAAGCTGATCCGTGTTATACGCGTGTGCAATAATAACCATGCATGCCTAAATGCTTGTATGTGTTTCATTGTCTTCATTTAGCATGTCTCATCATCTGTTGCTCAAAGATCCTTAAACACAAAGCATGCTGGGTGAGTTGGGGCTTTAAATCTACTATGTTGCTTATTCATTTCTTTTCTTCGAAAATGCCAGTTTATTTGCATTGGCCATGTGTGTCCATTAGGAATAGGATGTTGTTGCTTGGCTTTATTTTGCCATTAACTTGATGTTGCTCTGAAGATCTTGCACGATTGCCAATAGCGGTAACGCTATGCAGAACTTCTCTTGATGTTGGATGTCTTGCGTTTTTTCTTTTTGCTTGTAACAAAATCAACCGGTTTACGTTTTTTTTTCCTGCAGATGGACGAAAAGGAATGCGCCTGCCCAGTGGAGGAGGAAAGACCGTCAGAAGCAGCACACTGAGCACCTTCGGCTTGACAATGACCAGAGAGAGGTAAGACCTTGCCACGTGTGGCTGGAGCTGTCACCAAAGCCATGCCAACATCTATGTAGTATTGTGCTTTCAGGATTTCAGATCACTTGACACTGTACATAATTGCAATGTTTTTCCAATAAAGATGGACGCGGAGTTTCCAGGCATACCAACTAATGTAGAATATATTAATATTTTATACAAAACCAGTGCTCAAATGTCAGGGAAAATAACTATGTTTATTGCATATGGATCATAACATTTAGTTTTGTGCTATAAATGTTTCATTATTTTGCTTTTACCATTAGCTTGGCATGGCTGGATATGCTCATATCGTGTTGGTCCAAAAGTAATGGGCAGATATAAAAGTTTTGGTGTTGTATCCATTTTTAACTTCCTGTCTTGCTCTATAACCATTCTTTTTGTCTTATTTTCATACTTCTATCTTACGTCTCTATGTTGGTGCATGGCTTACAAAACCAATATCCTTACCAGCTCTTGAATTTTCCTCTGACAGGTCTTTATTTGCAGTTGTTTCTCTTATTGAAACAACTTTATTGCCTCTCCACTCACTATTATGTCCAAGATATACCTGGAGTGTTCTAGGTCTCCTGTATCTAAGATTGGGTTCTAGGTGGATACATAGTAGATGAGGTTGAAAAAAGACATACATCCGTCAAGTTCAACCTATGCTAAATTTAGACGACAGATACTTTATCCTATATCCGTACTTACAGTATATTGATCCAGAGGAAGGCAAACAAAAAACCCCAGTGAAATATCATCCAATGATATTTATTTATTTATTTATAAAATATTTTGCCAGGAAGTAATACATTGAGAGTTACCTCTCGTTTTCAAGTATGTCCTTGGCACAGAGTAAAACAAATAGTACATGGTTACAAGTACAGTTACATAAATGAACAGGGTATACATTATATACAAGACATTGTAAGGGGAAAAATAAATTCCTTCCTGACTCCAAGAATTGACAATCCGATTACTCCCTGGGTCAACATCCTTCCCATGTTTACTTATTTGGTATATCCCTGTATACCTTTCCTTTCTAAAAAGATGTCCAACCTTTTTTTGGACAGATCTATTGTATCTGCCATCACTATCGCCATGGATAGTGAATTCCACATTTTAACTGCCCTTACCGTAAAGATCCTCTTCCTTTTGTTGCTGGTGAAATCTCCTTTCCTCCAACCTTAAGAGATGACCCTGTGTCCTTTGTACTGCCCTTGGGATGAATAGTTCTTTTGAAAGCTCCTTGTACTGTCCAACGGATAGTATGGATATTTATTACCCGGACGAATTTGCAGCTCTGATATACCCCAGCGGGGCATCCACTAATCTTTTTGCTGAACATCTGACAGTTATGTAGAAGGTTGCACTGGCCTTGCCATCTTCTGAATATTGAATGCCTCTCTCTGCCCCGCTGGGGTATGAACACATGCCAATCTTGAATTCAATGCATAGCAGATGGTATATTTTATTGACATAATGCAGATCATAGTCCCCGTTCCCTGCTCTTCAGTACATTTCCGATCTCTATACCAGCTGCAGGCTTAGATATTGCCTTTTCTTAATAATGACAATCGAGGCTTGAATAGGTAAAATTTGAATAGAAGTGCTTTTTGTCCCTTAATTCCAGTTACCGTAAATGCCATCATAAAATCATCAAGGAAAAGGCGCTTTTGTCTTTAAAATGCCTGTTCAGCACCGAGGAAATAGGAACCATGGTGAATTAAGGCACCATCAATCTGCGTGACCTTTCCCCGCTTCCCAATCTCTTTCCATTCACATGATCAGTGTTGATTGGGCAAAGCTCTGTGCCTGAAGATATTTAGTATTCTCCAGTGCCATCATTCTGTAAATTTATGCTTCTATCGCTGGGTTTTTTTCCAGTTCCTTCCCACCAAATAGCTATATTCTTCATTGATTCAATTATGTTGGTTATGTCATGTCCACACTCTACAAAGCTTTTGACTCTGTAATGATTATTTGATGTAAGTAATATGCATGTATTGCTTAGACCAGAGGTGCGCAAACTGGGGGGGCGTGAGATTTTCTGCGGGAGGGGGGGGGGGGTAGAGGGAGGGGAGGTGGTGGTTACAAAGGTCCAGTGCTCTTTCCCCACAAAATTTTAAATTAAATGCCAAGGGAGGCGCGAGGCCTCTGTAACTCTTTCTTACTTGCTCTCCGGTGACACGTTGCCATGACGGCGCGGCTTCAAATGGCAACGCAACGTCACATGACGCCACCTATGGCAGAGAGCCGATAAGGATGGGGGGGCGAGAGCAGACAGCGGGGCGTTAACAGAAAACTTTGTGCACCCCTTGCTTAGAACAGTGATTCCCAACTTTGTACCGGAATGGTAAACTAATACATGTATGATGGCAAAGATGGGTACAGAGGGCTTAACCCTTTTGGGCAGCGGAGCGCCACAGCCTCTCTGGCAAACAGTCACGTGACCGGAGCATCTCTTCCATTTCCTGCACTAGAGATCGCTGAAGGGAGCGCAGGACGCAGTCTCCCCTAGAAAACCGACACTCTTAAGGGCATGACGCAGCCTCTACGTCAAGGGGCCCCTGGAGTGTCAGACCCCATGACGTACGGGCTACATCTTGTGGCATCCAAAGGTGCAGTACCCCCTACAATTGTGGGAGTGGGGGGGGGGGTTGTCCTTCATCTGTTTATTTACATGGATGGGAAAGCATGGACTCCCCGGAGCTGGGGGGGGGGGGGGGGAGGGAGGGAGAGGGGTGGTAAGAGCAGAGAGGAATCTTCCTTTAATTGCTTGGGAAAATGTCTGACACACAAGCGTCACTACGAACATGCATGGCTCCATAAATAGACACAGAAACCTATGCATACAGCCATAAAGCTCGTGGTCTTGCTTTTGCAGTGTAGTCCTATAGAAGAAGTAGAGCCGGAACTGTCGACATTCTGATCAGGGAGGAAGTCGCTGCAAAGATTAATTCCGGCATTAGAATCTAATCTAACCTGCCGACTAGTGGGTTTGGGAATCGTTAGCCTCGTTTTATAGCTAGAGATAAATTGCCTTAAACAATTAGGGCTATCTTTCAGGTATGTAATACCTTTCTGATGCATGTTAAGTGCCTTTTTAAAAAAAAATCCGTTTTAAAAATTATTTCTTCATTGCTCTTACTATATTGTACCCAAGAAATACATTCAAGAAGCAAGAAACCTGGGGAGCACCATCCGACAGCCCAAACTCTCAAACCTCTCGCCCTCTGTCATTGCCCAAACAAATTGGAAGTTTGTTGAAGGTTTGCTGAAGGAATGTCGGAATAAGGTATAGTATACACCCTGTCCTCCCACTGTTCAGTGCATTTAATTTCATATGTGCCTGTTTACAGCTTGCATGTCACCAACTTCAGTACATATTGCTTAATAGCACTGCACATACAGGGAATGTAGAGAATAGTAGACAAGCGGTCTACAATCTTCAGTATATGTTACATAGTAGATGAGGTTCAAAAAGCCATACGTCCATGTTCAAAGTATGCTAAATTTAGACGACCGATGTGAGGTTGGGCTAGTAATTTTGACGATGGTGGCCAGATTCTTCATCCTTGGAAAGAACCAAGTATTTTGGGGACACTAACTTGTGTGGCCATATCCACACTGCCACCTCATGTGAACTCCTGTATATTTTTATAGACCAAGAGGATGCTTGTTGAAAAGATGGGCCGGGAAGCTGTGGAGTTGGGTCACGGAGAAGTGAGCATCACAGGCGTAGAGGAGAACACTTTGATTGCCAGCCTGTGCGACCTCCTGGAGAGGATTTGGAGCCATGGATTGCAGGTGAAACAGGTAAATGAGTTGGCACTTTCTAATTAACGTACTGTAGGCGAACCTCTTCTTAAAGAGTATTGATCCTTACTTTGATATATTTGTATTACAGGGAAAATCTGCCCTGTGGTCCCACTTGTTACATTACCAAGACAATAGGAAAAGAATTACATCTGGTAGTTTCAGCAGCAGCTCAGGTAATGTTAAAATTTCTCCCTTTTAAAATGTATTCGATTTGATTATACTTTTATTAATTAAAGTTTTCGCAGTCTTTAATTTAGAAACTTCGGTGCCTGTCACCCCTTGGTTGCAATTTTAGCTTGGGTTGTGGGTCCACATAAAAAGTTGTTGCTCTGTCCATGTACATGCTGCACTGACTACCAGAAAGTGCAAGTATGCAAATAAAGAATGCTGCCGGTCCTTATTCTGTAAAGTGCAAATAACTTTCTGTGCAATAGTGCCAGGTCCGTGCAATTCACACTGCAGAATAAGGGCCAAAGTGTTTTTGTAAAATTAAAAAAGTAGGTTCACCAGAAACTGTGCCCCACTCAATGAACCGGTAGGTGACTTAACAGTTAACGATTGGATGATAAACCTTCATTAAAACAAAATACACAGTTATGACCCTGCAAGGAAAAATGTACTTTGTTCATTGATGTTGGGATATTCTAATGCTTGTTACCCACTCTGCGTTGTACTTGTGTACCAAGAATGAATTGTATGTCCCCCTTCACCAAGGAAGGGACTCTGTACAGTATTGCTACTCTGGTTCAGGTACAGACATGTAGCAGAAAAAGGGTTCGGGATCGCTAATAGATCCAGGTATGTGGAAATGGAAACACAAAATAGTGCAATACTTAAATATATAACCCACTCATATGGTCTGTGAGAGGTTCAAGGAGTGCGGTTATCCAGAGTGACCAACTCCTATGAACATCCAGACACCCTCGTTGTGTCCGTCAGGAGAAATGCGGAAGGCGGGGGGTCCCACACTTGAAAAATAGAAAAGACACTGATGGTCCAGATTGCTTTATAGATTAAAAACAATACAAGTAATACACTCACAAGCAAAATGCAAATGCAGGCGTTGAGAACCACCCAGGGTCGAATTCTGGAAGAGACGCAGCTCTTCCTCTCCCACTACAGCTACAACGGGCGTTCCAGCTGCAACGGGCGTTCCAGCTGCAACGGGCGTTCACAGGGAAAGTTGGTTAGTATCCGGGGACAGAGTAACCTATTCTCGGCTGAGAATACCTCCAGAATGTCCACCAACAGCTGAGAAGTCCTCCAAACGCCTGTGTAGCTCCACCCTATGCGTTTCACTCAGTCAAGCTTCATCAGGGGTTACATATATATTTATAATACTTGGATCTATTTGTGCTTCCGGGCCCTTTTTTCTGCGATTCATCTTTGGACTTGGATTGAGTCCTTTTTCAGGAGTAGCACTACATCCAGGGGCTGTATAAATCTATTTTTATTACACAAATTTGTGTTCACTTTCATCACTTATAAATGATAATATTTGCGCTGGGTTTCTTTCTGGTTGTGCTCGCAGAGATATAGCAGTCCTCCTTTGCCACTGTACCAGGTAAACTTCAGGCAAAGGAGCTTACACTCAATCATGTCTTCACGAGAGAGATGAATTTTTTAATTCAAATCCCGCCCAGGACATTCAATGGGACGTACAGATGTTCGCGTTCAACAAATTCCTGCAAGAGGAAAGAGAAGACTTGTACCCCAAGACCTCATCACAGCCGTCTTCCACCACACACCTTTTATTCTTAGACTTGTTTCTCAAATCGAAACTAAAAACTTGAATAGTAAAGACATATTATTATTTTTTTACTTTATAGACATATAGGAAAAATAGCAGACTAGCATGTCAGTGATTTTAAGTAGCAAACTGGTAAAACACAGAGTAAAATAGTCCTTTTGTTTCTGGTTGGTGTGTTGCCATGCTGAAAATGTTGGACACCACTTGGCTTGCTTAGATGTCCCAGTGAAACTAATCGAGGTGGCTGGCCTCTCATTCCAGGGATCTTTTTAGAGTGTGAAAGACGGAAATCTGACCCCTGCCCTGTTATGTCTCCTTTGAAGATCTCCCTTGTACAGGATATGCGGTGAGTCTGAACGTTGTCATGTTCATCTTCATCCAGTTGGGTCCCAGCCAGGGTCAGTGGTATAGTGGGGAGCTATTATAATGTATTTGTTCAACTTTTGCTGCTGTGTGAATTTACAACGTATGGAAGCTGTAGCCCATAGTGCGACTCTGTTTACATCCCCCTTAATTGTCCTATTTGAGTTATATTTATTTATTGCTAATCTCAGGCATATCCAGAACATTGGGGAAATCAAAACGGACGTAGGAAAAGCACGAGCCTGGGTCAGACTGTCCATGGAGAAGAAGTTGCTGTCCAGGCATCTGAAACAGCTTCTTCTGGATCACAATCTAGCCAAGTAAGATCATGCTGCCGATGGGTATGGCTTTCATCTAAGCTACTTTAGTGTTCAGATTAATCTCTTATCCTAGCATGACAAAAGGAATTTGGTTATGTGGTCTACACTGACGTCTTTATTCTGACGATACTCGGCATCCATATTCATGTCTAGAAATGTAAAAATACATGAAATAAATCTAAAACTGAGCATTTGTGTTCTCCTTTGGAGCTATTGCTGTGCTGAATACTGACATGATTAAGCAGTCCTGTGGTTGAATAAAATCTTGTCTCATTCCATTAGGAAACTATACAAACGATACGCCTTCCTGCGCTGTGACGATGAGAAGGAACAGTTCCTCTATCACCTGCTGTCCTTCAACGCTGTGGATTATTTTTGTTTTACCAATGTTTTTACAACCATCAGTGAGTTATCTTCTGTTCCCTTTGTATGTTTTTTATTTGCCGTTACAATGGAAGCTGCATGTTTTGAACACTTGTGTGTGTGTGTGTGTGTGTGTGTGTGATTTTTCTAGGAGAGATACACACCCTCACAGTGCTTTAGCAAAAATTTGACCTTTTACTGAACGGTTAATGTTTCGGTTCAATCTGTGTGTGTGTGTGTTGGTTTTTCTTAACGTAGCTTCTGCTGGTTTTTTTTTTTTTTTTAAACACTCGACTCCTGATTCAGAAGTAATTCACAGTGTGTCAGCAGTGAAAACCAGTCCACGATATATGTGTGTGTGTATAGACCATACGATACCGGTTGCAACACGACATCAAGGGACAGCACGCAGGTAAGTAGATCATAAATTTTCTATATTTGATAGACACAAAAAACTGCGTTTCGGTCCCCCAGTGGGACCTTTCTCAAGGTGGTGCCACTGGGGGACCGAAACATCGTTTTTTGTGTCTTCTATCAAATATAGAAAATGTGATCTACTTACCTGCGTGCTGTCCCTTGATGTCGTGTGGCAACCGGTATCGTATGGTCTGTTATTGCTTTATGGGATAAGCACCAAAACTTATTTACTTGCAAGTGTGTGTGTGTGTGTGTGTGTGTGTGTGTGTGTGTGTGTGTATGTGTGTGTGTATATATATATATATGTATGTGTAGAAAAAAGATCTTGCAACACCTGATGGATTGTCTTTTTTGAACGGACACACACTTGGTTATTTTAGATTTTATTGTGTTGCCATGCCATTAAATAGTTGACAAATTGATAAATACATAATGAGTGCAAGATGGCTGCTTCAATAAAATGAACACGTTTTCTCTTGTGATCCTGTCTCCTCTGCTCTTCTAATGACTTCAAGCAGTCACCATTTCTGTAAAAAGTTTTAAACACACAAATTAAAAAGCACTTGCTTGTATTATTTGATGGTAGGACTTTGTTTTGACTGTCTTCCCTCTCCGACCTCTGCAGTGATCCCATACCATATTTTGACCATTCCCAGCAAGAAATTAGGAGGTTCCATGTTCACAGCCAACCCATGGATCTGTATATCGGGTGAGCTGGGAGAAACTGGAGTCCTGCAGGTTCCCAGGAATATTTTAGAGATGACACACGAGGTTTGTCACTTTAACTGAATTGTTTATACAACGAAATGGTGAAATATGCAGCAGTCAGAATGACAGAACAGTCTCCCAGACGTGCCTATTTTTTTTAATATTCAACTGCATCTCGGAGCATGTACTAAAAAGAAATAAATGAAGTAGAACAAAGAATCCGCGGCAAATGAAGCTTAGAAGTCAATGTAATCATGTAATAGCAACATCTAAGAACGGGAATACTCAGGTGGTTTATTGCCCATGCTCAATTTATCAACTAATCCAACATGATCATCCAGGGAATATTGTGTTTTAACCAGGAACACAGAGCAAGATTGTTACTTGCGGCCTAGTTTGATAACGTGTCTCCTCCTTTTTGTCTCTTTACCCAGTGCCAGAACCTTGGCAAGCTGACGACCGTGCAGATCGGACACGACAATTCTGGGCTGTACGCCAAGTGGTTGGTGGAGCACGTCATGGTCCGAAACGAAATTACCGGGCACACGTACAAGTGAGTCCTCCAAAGTTTTTACTTTTAACGCCTTCCCTGATGGAGGGACCTGTCAACGCATTTCGCAGCAGACAAGGGGTGCATGGATTTAATTTTTTTTAATTGGTTTCCTGCCCATAGCGTAGCGCTACTTCTTGATCATTGTCCCTTTTACGAATTGGCCTTCTGGAAAAAAAAAGAGTAAAGTGTGTGTATATGTGTATGTATATGTGTATATACAGTGTTCGCCAAATCACCCAAAAATCTACTCGCCACCTAGCCCCGCCCCCAGCCCCGCTTTTTTTTTTTTTTTAAATGAATAAATTCCTAGTAAGAACAACATTTGTTTTTGACATTAGTTTATTTATTGTATTACATTATACTACAATTAGTCCTTGTTACGTGTGAGAGAGAGACGCAGGAGAGAGAGAGAGAGAGACGCAGGAGAGATAGAGAGAGAGAGACGCAGGAGAGATAGAGAGAGAGCGAGAGAGACGCAGGAGAGATAGAGAGAGAGAGACGCAGGAGAGATAGAGAGAGAGCGAGAGAGACGCAGGAGAGAGCGAGAGAGACGCAGGAGAGAGCGAGAGAGACGCAGGAGAGAGCGAGAGAGACGCAGGAGAGAGCGAGAGACGCAGGAGAGAGCGAGAGAGACGCAGGAGAGAGCGAGAGAGACGCAGGAGAGAGCGAGAGAGACGCAGGAGAGAGCGAGAGAGACGCAGGAGAGAGCGAGAGAGACGCAGGAGAGAGCGAGAGAGACGCAGGAGAGAGCGAGAGAGACGCACACAGAGAGAGAGAGAGACGCACACAGAGAGAGAGACGCACACAGAGAGAGAGAGAGGCACACACAGAGAGAGAGAGGCACACACAGAGAGAGAGAGAGACGCAGGAGAGAGAGAGAGACGCAGGAGAGAGAGAGAGACGCAGGAGAGAGAGAGACGCAGGAGAGAGAGAGAGACGCAGGAGAGAGAGAGAGAGACGCAGGAGAGAGAGAGAGAGACGCAGGAGAGAGAGAGAGAGACGCAGGAGAGAGAGAGAGAGACGCAGGAGAGAGAGAGAGAGACGCAGGAGAGAGAGAGAGACGCAGGAGAGAGAGAGAGACGCAGGAGAGAAGAGAGACGCAGGAGAGAGAGAGAGACGCAGG